>NC_133335.1:85728005-85763005 GCF_042186555.1 Aquarana catesbeiana | reverse complement strand
TTCTCTCAGGAGCTCCAGCAGCCACGTCCTTCTCCTTCGAGTGCTGGAGGTTTTTATTTTTTAAACTGCTACCAAAATATATATACATAACAAAACAAAAATAGACCATACAGGTTTAGAAACAAAAATCAAACTATAACCAATCAACAGTTTCTTTAAACTTTAAACAGGCAAGCACCAATCCTAGGGTACCTACATTAATATTTAAATTTGCCAAACATCTGGCGTACCACCTACTGGTATCACCCATATCTGGGGAACCACTGTAGAAACGGGTCATAGCCAACCATCATTACATCTTATACATGCTAATAAAACAAAACACACCACACTACACGCAACACAATTTTTACAGGCGAGAACGTATAGACCAAAGTTGTCTGTAACCTTATGTCAAAAAGAACTGAAATCAAAATCTCTAAGGGGAGTGGAAAGGATAGAAAGAACCACCACCCAACAAGGAAAAGAGTCTGGCCCAAGGAGGCTGGAAGCTGAAACCCCTCCATAAATGGGCACACCTTTCTGCCCCGACTCTTTCCCTTTCCAGACACCTCACCTTCACCAATTCCCGAAAGACATCACCCACTACTTCATGCACAGACAGGATTTTACCCCTAGTGGATAACAAACACCTAGCGTGCCAAGTGTAGTAGAGGACAACTGCTAACTAGAAAAAGGGACGACAACTCAAAACCTCTGTGAACTCTGAAGTTACCGTACACCCTCTCAGAAAGGGACAAGGCCAAGAGGCGGGGATAGCCGATGGCATCCTCCACTCCCCTCAGAACCTCCAGGTTGAAGGGACACTGGACCAGAAAATGGTCCATGGTCTCCAGTATCCCTCCACACTCCTGACGAGGACAGTCTCTGTCATCTAGGTTCCTGTACTTTAGGTTTGCACGGACGTAAAGGGGTCCATGGAACGCCCTCCAAGCAAGGTCCCAAAACTTTGGTGGAATTCTCGGGGAATTCAGAAGGGCTAGCCCCTCCCCGAGGACTCTCTCCGGACAGTCCCTTAAAGCCAATGGTTTAAAAATGCCACTGCCTCAGTACCTTTAACGCCTGTGGGACATAAGACGGGAGGTACCCATGCAATCTACGCAGATCACCAGGCCGCCCCCCATCCTCCCACTCACTCAACAGCAAGAGCCAGCCCTTACATGAGCGTTCCCACAGCGAAGGCATGTCCACAAAGATGGACTGAAGGTTGAACTTTACAAAAAGGACAGTGTAAAACACTACCGGATTGACCATGTCCAACCCCCCATACCTCCGCCGCCGTTACGTGACCTCCCTCTTGATCAAATTCAGTCTGTTTCCCCACAATAGCAGAAAGAACAGACTATAGATTCGAGCATAGAGAGATACTGGCAGAAGACAAACGTAGCTGACATAGAGAAATTCAGGCAGCAAGTAAGTTTTGATCAGGCTTACCCTTTCCCTCAAGGACAGCTTCCAGCCTTTCCAGGCATTGACTTTCTGAGACGCACCAACCAACCTGCTCTCCCAGTTTAGCTTGGGATAATCACCCGGGCCGAATATGATGCCTAAGATCTTAATTTTCGGCTGGGGCACTGGGAAAACATCCAGAAGGGTGAACTGCTCGCCCTCCCTTCCCAACCAGAGAACTTCGCTCTTATCCCAGTTGACCAGCGAACCTGATGCCTCGGAGTAGCCCCCAATCTGCGTTTCCACAAACTGGGCCTCCTCTCGGCTAAACACCACCACCGAGACATGGCCCGCATAGGCCACTACTCTCACTGCCAAATCTGAGCCACTGCAAGGCTCCACCGGGACCCCCTTCAGACGCCCGCAGTCAAGCATCTTCACAAAGGGATCTACCGCAAAGACGTAGAGTAGGGGACTCAGCGGGCAACCCTGCCTGACACCAGAGTCCACAGGAAAAGAGGGACCCATTCAACCATTGACAAGCGGGAAGCTCTCTGCCCCTCTGTACAAAACCTCAAGCCAATTCACAAATTGGTCAGGCAGGCCGTATTTCCTCAGGAGAAGCCAGAGGTACTCATGGTTCACCTGGTCAAAAGCCTTTGCCTGATCTAGTGCCAGCAGGTACCGCCCATCCCCCATTGCCCTGCACCTTTCCACGGCGTTCAGGACAGCACTAAATGTGCTACGGCCGGGAAGTGCACAGTGCTGGGAGACTGACAGCAACTCATCAGCGACTGCCGACATACGTGAAAACAATATCTTTGCCAATATTTTCCTATCCGTAGTGAGAAGGGCAATAGGACGCCAATTCTCTATTACGGACGAATCTTTCTCCTTTGACAAGGAGGATCAGTGCTGACCTTCTCATCGAGGGAGGCAGCAGGCCTTTGGCCAAACACTCACAGAACACTTCCCTCAGAAGAGGGGCCACGAGACCCTTAAAGGTTTTATAGAACTCGGCCGTGAGACCATCCGGCCCCGGCGACTTCTTTGGTGACAATGAGTCAATGGCCTGCTCAACCTCGGCAACCGAGATCTCATCCGTCAAAGAGTCAGGGAGGTCAGCCCCCACCCGAAGCGGGGTCCCATCAAGGAAGTCCCTGACTTTCTCCATATCTAAAGGCTTCTTCTTTAGGAGGTCCGAAAAGTGGTTCCTGACTACTCCCAGGATCCCTGATCTGGACCGCACCAGAGATCCAGAAGAATCCCTCAGGCCATGTATGACCTTCGCACTCACCGCCTCACCACAGCTCTTGTAAGGATCCGGGGAGGAAAACTTCCCATAATCCCTCTCAAGGAACAGGGAGGCGAGACGGTCATACTGACACTCCCTCATCTGAAGTTTCAGATCGTATATCTGCTCCTGAGGGCCCCCAAAGGAAATCAGGTCGTCCAGACGCCTGCGCAACCTCTGGTAGGCCAGGTACTTGGAACTTGCCCGGTACCTAGAGACCCTACGGAAAAAGCCCTCCAACCTTTTCTTCACTACCTCCCACCATTCTTGGCGGGCGCAGCCGCTCTCAAGGAGTGAGGCCTGTTCCGTAAGAAAGGTCTCATAGGCTTCCCTGACTTCAGAGTCCTCGAGCAGCGACCCATTCAGTCGCCACAGACCCTTCCCTTTCTGAGGGGTCTCAGCCACATTCAAAGCCACAGATACCATACAGTGATCAGAGAACTCTACCGCATGCAGCACAGAAGCCGCAAAGACAGAGTCCCCCTTCAAAAAAAACCTATCTAGCCTACTCTTACAACTACCTCGGGTATAAGTGAACCCCGTGAGATTGGGGAGACGGCAAACGTGCGCATCCACCAATCCAGCTTCTCTTACTATAGTATTAAGAAAAATACTATCATATCCCAGGGGGCCTGAGGTACCTGCCTGATCCTTTGATCTGGTGACCATGTTAAAATCACCACCAAAGACCACCTGCTGGGATGTAAAAAGATAAGGTTTAACTGCCGTGAGAAGGCTCTTCCTATCCCTCTTAGTTTGGGGCCATAGAAATTATTCAAACGGAGGAATTGCCCCCTCACGACAGCGTCCACCACCAAACATCTGCCAGACTCCACTTCAATCACTCGTCGGCAAGCCACCGGACCAGTCTTAAAAAGGACTGCAACTCCACTGCAGGGCTCAGCCGCAAGAGACCAGAGAGAAGGTCCGCACCTCCATTCCCTCTTTGCTAGGTGCACCTCCGCCACCGATGCCAGCCAGGTCTCTTGCAAAAATAAAATGTCAGCATCAACCTGGCTGAGAAAAGTAAAGGCCGCAAAACGAGTTGCCACAGAATGCACACTTGCAACATTAATGGTCGCAAGGCGTATTGGAGAGGGTACCGCCATCATTAATGATTGAGTAGGTTACGTTCTCCTCTGTTACAAACTAATAGTCGTCACTTACTTTCTTCAGTGTCCGAAAAAAAACAATATCGGTTGTTAAGGACTAGAGGGGGATGGCCCCCGGCATAACTAGTGCGGGGCTGCGGCCCCATACCACCCTCCAACCCCGGAACCTTCCTTTTTTGTTTTTTTATTTTTCTTCTTTTTCTCCCACCCATCTGCCAGGACCTCCCTCCCACCCTCATCCTCAGAATGCCCACTAGAGGCCTCCTTAGAGCGTTTCAGGAGCCCCTTGCCAGGCCCCAAAGTATCCATCTGATCCTGGTTACCATCAGGATCAAGGGGGGGCAAGAGGGAACCTGGACAGGGGGCTGAGAACCCCCCTTCCTCCTCACCACCTGCGGAGGAGGCTCACTTGGGGCGTCGCCCAAGATGGCTGCCAACTGGCTGCCCTGCAGGTTGTCCCACTCTGCCCGGACAGAATCACCCACAGCACCTCCCCCCACCTCTGCCACACTAGCCTGATCGTCACCATGCTCCTGGGAACCCTCCAGCAGCTTTATGAAAGCCAGCGCCGGACATTCTCCCTGGAGCACCCCCATCTGGCTTTCCCCCCATCCAGCAGATTGCTGGGCAGCATCAATCCCCTCTGAAACCTCAGCCTCACCACTTCCCGTCACTTCCTGGTCGTTCTGCGGACCAGAAGTCCCTGGAGACACAGACCGTAAGTGGCCCTGATCCTCTGCCACAGGCTCCTCCGGCAAACCCGCCCCTCCCCCAGCCCACGGGTCACGCCCACCTCAGCTCCGGCGTCATCTGACGGTGCCGGAACACTGGGAGTTTGTGGATCACCTGGCTCCACTGCAGCCGATCCATCCACCTCCTCCATCCCCTCACCCTCTCCTTCTGAACCATCCTCCCCCCATAGCCGCCACAGAACCGGAGTCCATTACTGGAGTCTCTATGGGTAGTCCTGCAAAAGCCTGCCCCTCCTCTACACCGTGTGCCGATGCAGCGGCCGCCATCTTGGCCAATCCGCCCTGCATCACTGGGTTCACCGGGGTGCACTGGGAATCGGCAGTCCCTGGCTTCTTGTCAGCCATTGCTTCTTCCTCTTTCCCTGCATGGGTCTTCGGTGTGCTGATCAAATCCACCGCTGCACTGGTAAGTGGTGTCAGCATGACCACGGGTTTCCTCACAGCCGCCCTGCTCCCTCCAACCGCACCTGCCTCTTGCTGAACTGCCTCATTGGGTGCCCTACCCGGCTCCACCTGTACCCCAGCCTCAATCACAGGCTGGGCTGACACAGGGTTCCGGGGACCCTCCACAGCCTCAATCACAAGGGCTGTGCCTGGTTGGGGAGCTATCACACCACCACTGGTCTCCATCTCACCATCCACCGGCTCACTTGGATCCGGCGCACTCCTTTTCTACCTCCACCTGCGGGGTCTGTGGGGAAGGCTGTCCTCCTCGCCTCGCTGCTTGGGTCCCCTCCTTACTTGCCCTCCACAGCTCTCGGCTCACCTCCAACAGAAATCCTCTTTCTCCAGTCCCCCTCTCACACAGGCCATCAATAGCCTCCCGGATTTCCTTCCTCCTGGAGCTATTGGCCCGGTCCCTCCGGTTTCGAAGGTCAGACAAGACCTCCATTCTTTTGCAGAAGGCTTGGGAGGCCTTCTGAATAAGCCCCTTCACCTTGGCCCTTCTCTTCCTGGTCTTGGAAGGATCCTCTCCAGGCTGGGCCCTGGTCCAGTCGGAGATCCCAAACTGAGTCCCCAAAAACAGCCGCTCCTCCCTGGACAGGTCTCTCAGTCCAGGGATAGTCTGCACACTTCCAGGCCGGGCCAGCTGCCCCGAACCTGGGCTGGAGGAAGCCATAGCTTCCCCTCTCACCAACACCTCCTGGTTCTTAGCAGGAGCTCAAGCACGCACAACCTCCTCCTCTGAATTGCCGCGGCTTCTGGCACCAGACTTGCCCCTGGAAGTTTGTTTGTTTTTTTTTTGTTTTTTTTATTGAAAAACTGCTACCAAAATATACATAGAAAACATTAAACACACAAAACCCATTTCCATCATGGTATAACATAATTACTGAAATTATTTACAACACACCTTTTGGCGTACCCACTGCTGGATCATTATTACCACAAAGTCCACTGCAGAAAAGTAGGGTCATAGCCATAAAATCTTACAAATTATATAACTGTATTAATCATACTGGAAAAGAAAAGGAAACAAAACACTGGCTTACCTACTGCTGGATCCTAGCATTTCAGGGTCCACTGCAGTACCAAGGTCATAGCCATATTATTTTTCTCAGCACATCTTACAAATCCATATACATAAACAACACCACACAATACGTCACACCATTTTTACAGGCGAAAACGCATAGACTATAAATATCTGTAACCTTATTTCAAAAAGACTGTAAACACAAAATCTACGGGAGTGAAAAAGGATAGGTAGAACCACCACCCATCAAGGAAAAGGGTCTGCCTCAAGGAGGCTGGAAGTTGAAACCCCTCCATAAACGAGCACTCCTTTCCGCCCCGACCCTCTCCCTTTCCAGACCCCTCACCTTCACCAGTTCCCGAAAGATACCACCCACCACCTCATGCACCGGCAGGATTTTGCCCCTAGTGGACAGCAAACACCTAGCGTGCCAAGTGTAATACAGAACGACTGTGCTGACTAGAAAAAGTGATGACAACTCAAACCCCCTGTGGACCCTAAAGTTGCCATACACCCTCTCAGAAGGGGACAAGGCCGAGAGGCGGGGATAGCCTATAGCATCCTCCACTCCCCTCAAAACCTCCAGGTTGAAAGGGCACTGGACCAAAAAGTGGTCCATGGTCTCCAGTACCCCTCCACACTCCTGACGAGGACAGTCTCTGTCATTTAGGTTTCTATATTTTAGGTTCGCACGGACGTACAGGCGTCCATGGAACGCCCTCCATGCGAGATCCCAAAATTTCGATGGAATTCTCTGGGAATTCAGAAGGGCTAGCCCCTCCCCGAGGACTCTGTCTGGACAGTCTCTTAAAGCCAGTGGTTTCAAAATGTCCGAGGCCATGACCCTCGAGTGCAGCTCACGCCGACCCAAAGAGCCCACCTCAAGGGCAGTTATCCTCCACGGTCTTAACACCTTTAATGCTTGAGGGACGTAAGACGGCAGGTACCCGTGTGATCTACGCAGATCACCAGGTCGCCCACCATCCCCCCACTCACTCAGGAACAGCAAGAGCCAGTCCTTGCACGAACGCTCCCACAGCGATGGCACGTCCACAAAGATGGACTGGAGGTTGAACTTTACAAAAACGACAGTGTAAAACACTATCAGATTGACCATGTCCAACCCCCCATGCCTCCGCTGCCGGTACGTGACCTCCCTTTTGATCAGATTCAGTCTGTTACCCCACAGCAGCAGGAAAAACAGACTATAGATCCGTGCATAGAGAGATCCAGGCAAAAGACAAATGTAGCTAACATAGAGGAATTCAGGCAGCAAGTATGTTTTGATCAGGCTTACCCTCTCCCTCAAGGATAGCTTCCAGCCCTTCCAGGCATTAACTTTCCGAGTGGCACCAACCAACCTGCTTTCCCAGTTTAACTTGGGATAATCTCCCGGGCCGAATATGATGCCAAGAATCTTAATTTCTGGCTGGGGCCTGGGAAAAACGTCCGGGAGGGCAAACTGCTCCCCCTCCCTTCCCAACCAGAGAACTTCGCTCTTCTCCCAGTTGACCAACGAACCTGATGCCTCGGAGTAGCCCCCAATCTGCGTTTCCACAAACTGGGCCTCCTCTCGGCTAGACACCACCACCGAGACATCGTCCGCGTAGGCCACTACTCTCACTGCCAAATCCGGGCCACTGCCGGGCTCCACCGAGACCCCCCTCAGGTGCTCGCAGTCAAGCCTTCTTACAAAGGGATCTACCGCAAAGACGTAGAGCAGGGGACTCAGCGGGTAACCCTGCCTGACACCGGAATCCACAGGGAAAGAGGAACCCACCCAACCATTGACAAGTGGGAAGCTCTCTGCCCCTCTGTATAAAACCTCAAGCCAATACACAAATTGGTCAAGCAGCCGTACTTCCTCAGAAGAAGCCAGAGGTACTCATGGCTCACCCGATCAAACGCCTTGGCCTGGTCTAATGCCAGCAGATACTGCCCATCACCGTCACCCTGCACCGCTCCACAGCCTCCCGGACGTTCAGGACAGCACTAAATGTGCTACGGCTAGGAACTGCGCAGTGCTGGGAGACCGACAGTAACTTGTCAGCGACAGCTGACATACGTGAAAACAGTATCTTTGCTAGGATCTTCCTATCTGTATTGAGAAGGGTGATGGGACGCCAGTTCTCTATGAAAAACGAATCTTTCCCCTTTGATAGGAGAATCAGTGCTGACCACCTCATAGAGGGAGGCAACAGGCCTACTGCCAAACACTCATTGAACACCTCCCTCAAATGAGGGGCCAAAAAGTTTTGTAAAATTCTGCCGTGAGCCCATCAGGCCCCGGCGACTTTTTTGATGACAATGAGTCAATGGCCTGCTCTACCTCAGCCACTGAAATCTCATCTACCAGAGAGTCTGGGAGGTCAGACTCCGCCCGAAGCGGGGTCTCATCAAGGAAACCCCTGACTTTCTCCATATCCAAAGGCTTCTTCTTCAGGATGCCTGAAAAATGGTCTCTGACAATTCCCAGAATCCCTGGCCTGGGCCGGACCAGGGACCCCTGAAAATCCTTCAGGCCGTGTATGATCTTCGAACTCACAGCCTCACCGCAGTCCCTGTAAGGATCCGGGGAAAAGAACTTCCCGTAATCCCTCTCAAGGACCAGGGAGGCCAGACGATCATACTGACATTCCTTCATCTGAAGCTTCAGATCAGATATCTGTTCCCGAGGGCCACCAGAGGACACCAGGCGGTCCAGCTGCCTACGCAGCCTCTGGTAGGCCAGGTGTTCAGACACTGCCCTGTACCTCGAGACCCTACTGAAAAAGCCCTCCGACCTCTTCTTCACCACTTCCCACCATTCCTGGCGAGAGCAGCCGCTCTCAAGGAGCGAGGCCTGATCCATAAGAAAGGTCTCAAAGGCTTCCCTCACGTCAGAGTCCTCGAGTAGCGACCCATTCAGTCGCCACAGACCCCGTCCCTTCTGAGGGGCCTCGGCAACATTCTAGGCCACAGAAACCATACAGTGGTCAGAGAACACCACCGCATGCAGCTCAGGGGCCGCAAAGATGGAGTCCCCCTTTAAAAAAAAACCTATCTAACCTACTCCTACAACTACCTCGGGCATATGTGAAACCAGTGAGGTTGGGAGAATGGCGAACGTGCACATCCACCAACCCGGCTTCCCTCGCTATACTATTGAGAAAAATACTATCATATCCCAGGGGGCCAGAGGCACCTGCCCGATCCTTTGATCTGGTGACCATGTTAAAGTCCCCTCCAAAGACCACCTGCTGGGACGTAAAAAGATAAGGCTTAACCATTGTGAGAAGGCTCTTCCTATCCCTCTTGGTCTGAGGACCATAAAAATTAATTAGACGGAGGAATTGCCCCCTCACAACGGCGTCTACCACCAGACATCTACCAATCTCCACTTCAATCACTCGTCGGCAGGCCACCGAACCAGTCTTAAAAAGGACCGCAACTCCACTGCAGGGCTCAGCCGCAAGAGACCAGAGAGAGGGCCCACATCTCCACTCTCTCTTTGCTAGATGCATCTACGCCACCGATGCCAGCCAGGTCTCTTGCAAAAAGAAAATATCAGCATCAACTTGGCTGAGAAAAGTGAAGGCTGCAAAACGAGCCGCCACAGAATGCACACTAGCAACATTAATGGTTGCCAGGCGTATTGGAGAGGGTACCGCCATCCTTAGTGATTAAAGGGTTTGCGTTCTCCTCTGTTCTTAATTAATTTTACCTAGGGGTCCACATCCTCCTCGGAATCCGAGGAGGGGTACCCCAATTCCGTCCCCATGGACAAGGGGGAATACCTATTCCCACTAGCCATCAAACTCGTACTGGGATGGGGGGCGACATCATCACCCCTCCCAGACAACTTTCTTTTGCGTTTCTGATTTTTTTTTTTTTTTCCTCTTTTCCCATCCCTCATCTTGAGGAAATTCCCTACCGCCATCATCCTCCGAATGCCCACTGGAAATATCTTTGGGCCTTTTTTGAGGCCCCCCCGTGGGCATCGAGGTATCCATAGATACCTGGTCCGACTCGGGAACGGGAAAGAGACCGGGAAAGGGGCCCAGGAAGGGCTGTAGAAGGAGAGGGGGAAGGGGGGGGAGCAGGTGAACGGGGAGGGAGCAAGTGGGAAGGGGGAGGAGGAGGGGGGGCAGTGGGTCTCTTGATGGTACCAGGCGGCTTCCTGGACTCAACCCTGCTCACACCGGGAGCTTCCGTCTTCCTAGGGGCTGGTCCCGAAGCACCCAATTCTCCACTGCCACAATCTCCGTAACAGATCTATCCCCAGCACCATCCTGCCTACGCCTCCCTGACCTCTGTCTCTGAGGCAACGGGACCTCCTGTCCCCGACCCCCAGAATCCCCAGAAGGACCCTGCCCAGCCCCTGGAGGGGCACCAGGGTTCGGGTCGCCCCCATCAGCCGCGCCCCCCCTAAACGCCTTAGGGCAGCGGCTGAATGGGTGGCCCATCTCGCCACACAGGTTACAACAGATTAACCTACAGGTTTCCGGAGCATGCCCAAAAACGTTGCAACGGACGCACCGCTGGATTGTGCAGTCCGTGCTCAAGTGCGTTGGACTACCGCACTTAAAGCAACGGCGAGGTTGGCCGGGGTAGAAGACCAGGATCCGGTCTCTGCCTATGAATGCGCTCCCCAGGATATGCACCATGGTATTAGAGCTCTTGAGACGGATCCTGGTCGACCAAGCCCCGGTCCAAATCCCACGTTCGTCCAGGGACTTCCTCAAGGGACCCTGCAGTTCTCCGTACCTCCTCAACCAAGTCGAGATATCCTCTGGTGGGAGGGACTCATTCCGGACAAGAATGGTGAGGACCTTTACCTCCTCTTGCCGGGACAAGGGGACCACCCTGATGTTTTTCCAAGGGTCCAGCCTCCTGACCATGTTGTATTGGTTGAGGAACAGCTCCATCAGGACACTGGACATAAAACTAATGTCGAATTCCTTCGACCCTGTCGGGTGGATTACTGCGAACAGGTCAGCGACTTTGAAGCCCAACACGAACAACCAGTCGATGACCTGTCCTCTACCTGGACACTGACCCGCACCCTCCCATTTTAGCTGTACCACATTGCGGCGTTTCCTCTCTGGACCACCCGTACCCCTGAACCACGGGCTTGCCCCCTGTAAGTGCTCCGCAGGGGGAGCCCGGAAATTCTGGGCGCCAAACTGGCCATACAGGGGACCCAGAGGAACACTTGCCCCCGCAACCTGGGTGAAAGACTTACCCTGCTTGAGGGCTGATAGCAGTTTTACCTCCTGTGATACCCCGATTAGCCGCGCTGGGCCAGGGGCAGGAGCTTCATCACCCGCAGCCCCCCCAGACACAGGAACCTCTGCAGGGGCACCTCCCACCGCCCCATTTCCAGAAATAACCGGGGGGGGCACCTTCACCCTCTGGTCCCCACTCAATAAACCCCCGATCTGGCTCCCTGCCAGGTTGTCCCAGTCTGCCACCTCAGCGTATGCACCCACTGAGTCGACAATGGGTTGGCTTACCACAGACCCCTCCTGTGAGCCCTCCAGCTGCCTGATGTAATTAAGCGCTGGGCACTCATCTCGTAGCACACCCATCTCCATCTCACTCCACGCAGGCCCCTGGGCTGCACATACCTCTCCTGATGACATTGTTTCCACCATCCCCGAACCTTCCCCGCTGCCATCCCCCATCCGTGCAGGAGAGGAACCGGAAGTGCCTGGGGTCACCGGCCGGGAGCGAGCCGGCTGACCTCCAACCACTTCCAGGATCACCGCAGCATGCCGCTCCCCCCCCCCCCCCCCCACCCGGACCCCATCCAAGTACATACATCTGCCTGGTCTTCCAAACCAGGTGAGGCACGCACCTCACCTTCCTTTGCTTCAGGTGCAGGATTCACCTGACTAGCTGCCACTAAACCCCCATCTGAGCTAACCAAGAGTCTTGCTGCTTCGGCTTCACCTGCACCGGAGTCAGCAGCACTGGCTGATACTACAGCCTTCCCAAACAGGCTCAGATCCCTACTAAGGTCAGCTGTTGATGCCTGCCCCTCACTTCCGGCTTCCACCGCTCTCCCATCCTCCTCAGGTTCAGGATCTGCCACCTCCATCCCCTGGGACTGGGCGGCTTGCTGTTGTTTCTGTCTCGTGGACTGCCTTCCTTCCTCCAAAGCGTGGCATATCTCCCACTTGATCTTTACGAGGAAAGCTTGTTCTTCCCGGCCTCTCTCGCATAAGCCAGACAACAGGTTCCATAACTCCCCGCACTGGGATTTCAGGGCTTCAATGGCCTCCTTGAACTCCCCACGGTTCAGGCTGCTCACCTTGTCCCCCCGATTCCGTAGGCCTGTTAGGTAGGCCATCTTCATTCTGTAGGTATTCGCTGCCTTTTGAACTAGGCCTTTTACCTTGGCCCGACGCCTCTACAGTTTCACCGCATCTTCCCCAGGTTGGGCCTTGGTCCAATCCAAGATGTCGAACTGGATGCCTAAGAATAGGCGTTCTTCCCTCGAAAGGTCCTTCACACCAGGACACAACTGTTGTAGGTTTGTCCGCGAAGACTGCCCCTGGCCTGGGCTGGAGGAGGCCATGGCTCCCTTCCTCCTGGTTCTGGTTGTTTCACAGAGCTCAGCAACAAACCTCCTCTCTCTCTGAATTGCCGCGGCTTCTGGCACCAGACTTGCCCCTGGAGGTTTTTATTTAAAATTAAACTGCTACCAAAGCAAATGTACATATTCATAATAAAGCATACAAAAACAAACCATCCAGGTGTAAACAAAAACATAACATAACCAATCAATAATTACTTAAGTTTTTCCATCAGGCAAATATCAGTCCTATGGTGCCTATGACAGCAAAAAAATAACAAAACTGGCATACCTCCTACTAGCATCACCCATATCTTGGGGAGCCACTGTAGACTGGGTCATAGCCACATTACACCTATACCTACTGACAATACTAATAAATATAACACAACACACCACACTACACTGCACTACACGTCACACCATTTTTACAGGCGAGAACGTATAGACCAGGGTTGTCTGTAACCTTATATCAAAAAGAACTAGAGACAAAACCCGAGGACTCTCTCCGGACAGTCCCTCAAAGCCAGCGGCTTCAAAATGTCCGAGGCCATGACCCTCGAGTGCAGCTCACGCCGACCCAGAGAGCCCACCTCAAGGGCAGTTATCCGCCACTGCCTCAGTACCTTTAACGCCTGTGGGACGTAGGACGGGAGATACCCATGCGATCTACGCAGATCACCAGGCCGCCCCCCATCCCCCCACTCACTCAAGAACAGCAAGAGCCAGCCCTTGCATGAGCATTCCCACAGCGAAGGCATGTCCACAAAGATGGACTGAAGGTTGAACTTTACAAAAACAACAGTGAAAAACACCACCGGATTGACCATGTCCAACCCCCCATACCTCCGCTGCCGGTACGTGACCTCCCTCTTGATCAAATTCAGTCTGTTTCCCCACAATATCAGAAAGAACAGGCCATAGATTCGAGCATAGAGAGATACTGGCAGAAGACAAACGTAGCTGACATAGAGAAATTCAGGCAGCAAGTATGTTTTGATCAGGCTTACCCTTTCCCTCAAGGACAGCTTCCAGCCTTTCCAGGCATTGACTTTCTGAGACGCACCAACCAACCTGCTCTTTCAGTTTAGTTTGGGATAATCACCCGGGCTGAATATGATGCCTAAGATTTTAATTTTCGGCTGGGGCACCGGGAAAACGTCCGGAAGGGCAAACTGCTCGCCCTCTGTAGAAATCGAGTTATTACTGTATTAATAACTATATTTCAATAATTCATATTGATGAGAAAAGTTCCAAGAAAAACTTGTTAAGTTCTCGTGTAAAGCCTCCAAAATTGATTTAATGATCAATTAGCAAAATGTTACAAAAACAATGTCAAAATGTAGAATACAAAAATAGATTATTCTTAAAATAAAGTTTAAATCAGATATGTCTGTGTGTATATCTTGTGATCTGTGTGTGTGTGTGTCTTGATGGAAAGCTGCAGTGTAAGTGTCCCTCTCCCCACAGCCTGTCTGTCCTCCTTCCATTAACCCCCACCTTTTTCCATAGAGGCTGGCTTAAAAAAGGTTCCTGATAGTCCCATAGAAAAGACCGGGAAATTTGAATTACTCCTTCCAACATTCCTAAGGGTGGGGCTATGAACTATGTGAGAAAAGCTATAGTTTAAGAATCATTTAACTTACAATATATACATTTCCTTTAAACATATAAAATCCTACATATCAGTATACATATATTTAAAATGCAGTGTTCTTATTAATATCCTAATCAAGAAATATAATAATGTAAAGAAACAGCTTATTCTTAACATACTAGAACTTTGTGCCTTTGTAAAAGATTGTAACTTTATCTCTTACGATGGGGGAGGTGAAATGGTCTACACTAAATTGTATCCATATGTGAGATGAATCTCTCCCAAGAAATGCATACTAAGCCTAAACCAGCATAAACTTTCATGAGTATAAAAACCTATATAACTTCACCTTTTCCATACATAGAAGATATATATATATATATATATATATATATATATATATATATATATATATATATATATATTTATTTATATATATATATATTTATTTATATATATATATATATATATATATATATATATATATATATATATATATTTATTTATATATAATTCAATTATCACAAGAACTCAACCATTCATAAATTCTGATATTCTAACACCCTCCCTTCCCAACCAGAGAACCTCCGCTCTTCCCCCAGTTGACCAGCGAACCCGATGCCTCGGAGTAGCCCCCAATCTGCATTTCCACAAACTGGGCCTCCTCTCGGCTAGACACCACCACCGAGACATCGTCCGCATAGGCCACCACCCTCACTGCCAAATCTGAGCCACTGCAAGGCTCCACCGGGACCCCCCCTCAGAGGCCCGCAGTCAAGCCTCTTCACAAAGGGATCTACCGCAAAGACGTTGAGTAGGGGACTCAGCGGGCAACCCTGCCTGACACCAGAGTCCACAGGAAAGGAGGGACCCGTCCAACCATTGACAAGCGGGAAGCTCTCCGCCCCTCTGTATAAGACCTCGAGCCAATTCACAAATTGGTCAGGCAGGCCGTATTTCCTCAGGAGAAGCCAGAGATACTCGTGGTTCACCCGGTCAAAAGCCTTTGCCTGGTCCAATGCCAGCAGATACCGCCCGTCACCCGTTGCCCTGCACCTTTCCACAGCCTCCCGGACGCTCAGGACAGCACTAAATGTGCTACGGCCGGGAACTGCACAGTGCTGGGAGACTGACAGCAACTCGTCAGCGACAGCCGACATACGTGAAAACAATATCTTCGCCAGTATTTTCCTATCCGGAGTGAGAAGGGCGATAGGCCGCCAATTCTCTATTACGGACAAATCTTTCCCCTTTGACAGGAGGATCAGCCCTGACCTTCTCATCGAGGGAGGCAGCAGGCCTTTGGCCAAACACTCACTCACAGAACACCTCCCTCAGAAGAGGGGCCAAAAGACCCTTAAAGGTTTTATAGAACTCAGCCGTGAGACCATCCGGCCCCGGCGATTTCTTTGGTGACAATGAGTCAATGGCCTGCTCAACCTCAGCAACTGAAATCTCATCCGTCAAAGAGTCAGGGAGGTCAGACCCCGCCCGAAGCGGAGTCCCATCAAGGAAGTCCCTGACTTTCTCCATATCTAAAGGCTTCTTCTTTAGGAGGTCCGAAAAATGGTCCCTGACAATTCCCAGGATCCCTGATTTGGACCGCACCAGGGACCCAGAGGAATCCCTCAGGCCATGCATGACCTTTGCACTCACCGCCTCACCACAGCTCTTGTAAGGATCCGGGGAGGAAAACTTCACGTAATCCCTCTCAAGGACCAGGGAGGCGAGACGGTCATACTGACACTCCCTCATCTGAAGCTTCAGATCTGATATCTGCTCCTGAGGGCCCCCAAAGGAAATCAGGTCATCCAGACGCCTGCGCAACCTCTGGTAGGCCAGCTACTTGGAACCTGCCCGGTACCTAGAGACTCTACGGAAAAAGCCCTCCGACCTTTTCTTCGCTACTTCCCACCACTCCTGGCGGGAGCAGCCGCTCTCAAGGAGCGAGGCCTGTTCCGCAAGAAAGGTTTCATAGGCTTCCCTGACCTCAGAGTCCTCGAGCAGCGACCCATTCAGTCGCCACAAACCCTTCCCTTTCTGGGGGGTCTCGGCCACATTCAGAGTCACAGATACCATACAGTGATCGGAGAACTCTACCGCATGCAGCACAGGAGCCGCAAAGGCAGAGTCCCCCTTCAAAAAAAACCTAACCTAATCTACTCTTACAACTACCTCGGGCATAAGTGAACCCTGTGAGATTGGGGAGACGGCAAACGTGCGCATCCACCAATCCAGCTTCCCTTACTATAGTATTGAGAAAAATACTATCATATCCCAGGGGGCCTGAGGCACCTGCCCGATCCTTTGATCTGGTGACCATGTTAATGTCACCACCAAAGACCACCTGCTGGGACGTAAAAAAGATAAGGTTTAACTGCTGTAAGAAGGCTCTTCCTCTCCCTCTTAGATTGGGGACCGTAAAAAATTAATCAACCGGAGGAATTGCCCCCTCACGACAGCGTCCACCACCAAACACCTACCAGTCTCCACTTCAATTACTCGTCGGCAAGCCACCGGACCAGTCTTAAAAAGGACCGCAACTCCACTGCAGGGCTCAGCCGCAAGAGACCAGAGGGAAGGCCCGCACCTCCATTCCCTCTTTGCTAGATGCACCTCTGCCACCGATGCCAGCCAGGTCTCCTGCAAAAACAAAATGTCAGACTCAACATGGCTGAGAAAAGTGAAGTCCGCAAAACGAGCCGCCACAGAACGAACACTTGCAACATTAATGGTCGCAAGGCGTATTGGAGAGGGTACCGCATCATTAGTAATTGAATGGTTTACGTTCTCCTCTGTTACACTTAACTAATAATCCTCACTCTCATCAGAATCTGAGAAGAACCAGTAAGGGTTATGGAGGGCAAGAGGGGGATGGTCCCCGGCATAACCAGTGCCAGGTTGTGACCCCATACCACCCTTCATCCCTGGGATCTTCCTCTTTTTCTTTTTCTTCCTCTCCCAGCCTTCCTCCAGGACTACCCTCCCGCCATCGTCCTCGGAGTGTCCACTGGAGGCCTCTTTGAGGCGCTTTAGAAGACCCTTACCAGGCCCTGAAATGTCCATCTGATCCTGGCCCGAAGGATCAGACAGGGGGCAAGAGGGAACAGGGGTAGAAGAGGGAACAATAGGAAGGGAAGGGGACGAAAGAGGAGGGACAGGGGGGACAGGAACAGAAGAAACAGGAGGGGGAGGGGGCGGGGCAGGGGAGGGCAAATGAACAGAAGAAGAGGCCCCGGGGCCACTCCTCCCAGATGGCTTTTTGGGGATACCCGAGGGTCTTGATTGGGCATTTGTTGGAGCTGCCTTGACCCCGGAACCCCTCGAGGTCCTTGGTGCTGGCACCGGGGGGACCGACCTTCCATCATCGGGTGCAGCCGAAGCTGCTACATCTCCTTGCCTCCGCCTACCCGCCCTCTGCCTCTGCGGGAGGGGATCAGGAGGGCCTGATTGAGCCCCAGGACCCCCAGTACCTGCAGCTGGTACTGAACCCCCATCCTCCTGCCCCCCAGCTTGACCAGGACCACATCCTCCAGACCCATACCCTTGGAAGGCCTTCGGGCACCGGCTGAAGGGGTGACCCAGCTCCCCACACAGGTTACAAACGATCAACCTGCATGTTTCTGGCGAGTGCCCGAAGCCATTGCACCTCACGCAGTGTGGCATGGTGCAGTCTGCGCTGAGGTGCGCTGGGCTGCCGCACTTAAAACAGCGCCGAGGCTGGCCAGGGTAAAAGACCAGGATTCTGTCCCTGCCAATGAACGCACTGCCAGGGACATGCGCCACGCTGTTCCCCTGACGCTTTAGACGAATCCTGGCCGTCCATGCCCCGGTCCATACCCCACGCTCGTCCAAGACCTTACTTAGTGGACTCTGCAGCTGCCCATACCGCCCGAGCCAGGTCATTATATCCTCGGGCGGCAAAGACTCGTTCCTTACCAGAACTGTCAGGGTCTTCACCTCCTCTTGGCGGGACAGAGGGACAACCCTAATGCTCTTCCAGGGATCAGATTTCTTCAGGATTTCATAGACGGTCAAAAACATTTCCATCGAAACCGAAGAAACAAAACTTATGTCAAATTCCCTGGAGTTTGTAGGGTGAATGACAGCAAAAAGATCCGAAACTTTGAATCTCATTGCCAACACCCAGTCAATGATCTGTCCTCTGGTGGGGCACTGCCCTGCCCCTTCCCATTTCAGCTGGACCACATTTCGTCTCCTCCTCTCTGGACCCCCTGTACCCCTTGACCAGGCACCTCCCTGCGCCTGGTCTGCCGGGGGGGCCCGAAAATTCTGAGCCCCAAACCGGCCATACAGGGGGGCCAGAGGGACACTGGCACCAGCCACCTGGGCAAAGGACCTCCCTTCCTTCAGGGCTGTCAGAAGGCCCGCCTCCTGTGGCTGGTCAAGCAATACACCCGGGGTAGGAGGAGGACCCTCCACAGGACTGGTATTTCCCACAGTCCCACCCTCCACCCCATCCACTACACACCGGGGCTGAGAACCCCCAACCTGCCTCACCTCCTTCCTCTTTACTACCTGGGGAGGAGGCTCACTTGGGGCATCTCCCAAGATGGCCGCCAACTGGCTGCCCTGTAGGTTGTCCCAGTCCGCTGCGACAGAATCAACAGCACCTCCCCCCACCTCCGCCATACAGGGCTGACCAACTCCATGCTCCTGAGATCCCTCCAGCATTTTTATAAACGCCAAAGCCGGGCATTCCCCATGGAGCTCCCCCATCTGGCTCTCCCCCCATCCAACCACCTGCTGGCCTGCAGCCAATCCCTCCACAGACTGCACTTCGCCACTTCCTGTTACTTCCGGGCCAGGCCGCGGACCGGAAGTCTCTGGGGAACGGACCAGAAGTGGCCCTGAACATCCGCTAGCGGCTCCTCCATCACACCCGCCCCTCCCGGCTCCTCCCCCAACTCACGGGCGACGCCCACCTCGGCTCCAGCATCAACAGACACTGCCGGGACACCCACAGCCTGTGGATCACCTGGCTCCTCTCTTCCCTGAAGAGAAGCCGATCCACCCTCACCCTCCATCCCCATATCATCACCCCTTGCGTCATCCTCCCCCATAGCCACAACTGCACCAGAGTCCACCGCCGGAGCCTCTTTGGGAAGTCCCGCATGTGTTTGCCCCTCCCCCACCGCGTGTTCCGGAGCAGCGGCCGCCATCTTGGCTAATCCACCCTGCACTTGCTGGTCACACACAGGGATCACCGGGGCTTTGCACTGAACAGTCTCTGGCTCCATATCAGCCACTGTCTCCAGCTCTTTCCCTTGAGCCATCCGGATGCTGGTCGGGACCTTCACAGCTGCACCTGTTAGTGGTGTTAGTAGTACCACCGGTACCAAAGCCACCCTGCCCCCACCAACTGCACCTGCCTCCTGCATAGCTGATTCGCCGGGTGCCCTACCCAGCTCTACCTGTGCCCCAGCCTCAGATACAGGCTGGGCTGCAACTGGGTTCCGGGGACCCTCCACAGCCTTACTAGCAGGGACCGTGTCAAGTTGGGGAGCCACAACACCACTGCTGGCCTCCATCACTTCCTCCACCGGCTCTGGCTCCACCTCACTCCTCTCCACCTGCAGGGTCTGCGGGGAAGGTTGTCCTTCACGCCTTGCAGCCTGGGTTCCCTCCTGGCTCGCCCGCCGTATCTCTCTCCTTACTTCCAGTAGGAACCCCCTTTCGCCGATTCCTCTCTCACACAAGCCGTCAATGAGATCCCAATCCTCGGCACACTGGGATTTAAGGAGCTCAGTGGCCTCCCTGAACTCCCTCCTCCTGGAGCTGTTGGAACGGTCTCTCCTGTTCCGGAGGTCAGAGAGCACCTCCATCTTCCTGCAGAAAGCCAGGGATGCCTTTTGGATAAGGCCTTTCACTTTGGCCCTCCTTTTCCTCAGCTTGGAGGGGTCTTCACCGGGCTGGGCTCTGGTCCAATCCAGGATCTCGAACTGGGTCCCGAGAAAAAGTCGTTCCTCCCTGGACAGGTCTTTCAGTCCAGGGATAGACTGCATGCTTCCAGGCCAGGCCAGCTGCCCCGAACCTGGGCTGGAGGAAGCCATGGCTCCCCCTCTCTCCAACAACTCTGGTTCTCTTCAGGAGCTCAGACACACACAACCTCCTTCCTCAGAATTGCCGTGGCTGCTGGCACCAGACTTGCCCCTGGAATTTTTTATTATTATTTTTAACAGCTACCAAACAAAGAACTTATACATAACAAGGAAAACAGAAAATAGACCATGCTGGTAAAACAAATCATAACAAACAAACCATATTTTGAATTTTCAAAAATAATATATAACAGGCCCTAAGCCTGCATAATCATGACATTCATAGAAAAGGTCTGGCATACCAACTGCTGGCCTTGCCCGTGCCTTGGGGAGCCACTGCAGTAGTAGGTCATAGCCACCTACGACTTACATTTAACTTATTCCTATATCCTATATCCTAATCCTACAACATACTACACTAAAATAAAACCACGACACACTACACAGCACTACACGTCACACCGTTTCTACAGGCGAGAACGTATAGACCAGGTTTGTCTGCAGCCTTATATCAAAAATAACCAGAAACAAAATCTAAGGGGAGTGGAAAGGATAGAAAGGACCACCACCCCTCAAGGGAGAGAGGCTGGCTCAAGGAGGCTGGAAGTTAAAACCCCTCCATAAACGTGCACACCTTTCCGCCCCGACTCTCTCCCTTTCCAGACTCCTCACCTTCACCAACTCCCGAAAGATATCACCCACCACCTCATGCACGGACAGGATCTTGCCCCTAGTGGACACCAAACACCTAGCGTGCCAAGTGTAATAGAGGACAACTGTACTAACTAGAAAAAGTGACGACAACTCAAAACCCCTGTGGACTCTGAAGTTACCGTACACCCTCTCAGAAAGGGACAAGGCCGAGAGGCGGGGATAGCCGATGGCATCCTCCACTCCCCTCAGAACCTCCAGGTTGAAAGGGCACTGGACCAAAAAATGGTCCACGGTCTCCAGTACCCCCCCACATTCCTGACGAGGACAGTCTCTGTCATCCAGGTTCCGATATTTTAGGTTTGCACGGACGTAAAGGCGTCCATGGAACGCCCTCCATGCAAGATCCCAAAACTTAGGTGGAATTCTCTGGGAATTCAAGAGGGCTAACCCCTCCCCGAGGACTCTCTCCGGACAGTCCCTCAAAGCCAGTGGCTTCAAAACGTCCGAGGCCATGACTCTCGAGTGCAGCTCACGCCGACCCATAGAGCCCACCTCAAGGGCAGTTATCCGCCACTGCCTCAGTACCTTCAGTGCCTGTGGGACATAGGATGGGAGATACCCATGCGATCTACGCAGATCACCAGGCCGCCCCCCATCCTCCCACTCACTCAGAAACAGCAAGAGCCAGCCCTTGCATGAACATTCCCATAGCGAAGGCACGTCCACAAAGATGGACTGGAGGTTGAACTTTACAAAAATGACAGTGAAAAACACCACCGGATTGACCATGTCCAACCCCCCATGCCTGCGCTGCCGGTACGTGACCTCCCTTTTAATCAAATTCAGTCTGTTTTCCCACAAAAGCAGGAAAAACAGACTCAAGATTCGAGCATAGAGAGCTGCTGGCAAAAGACAAACGTAGCTGTCATAGAGAAATTCAGGCAGCAAGTATGTTTTGATCAGGCTCACCCTTTCTCTCAACGACAGCTTCCAGCCTTTCCAGGCATTCACCTTCCGAGATGCACCAACCAACCTGCTCTCCCAGTTTAGCTTGGGATAATCCTCCGGGCCAAAAAAGATGCCTAAAATTTAGATTTTTGGCTGGGGTGCCAGGAAAACGTCCGGAAGGGCAAACTGCTCGCCCTCCCTTCCCAACCAGAGAACCTCACTCTTCCCCCAGTTGACCAGCGAACCCGATGCCTCGGAGTAGCCCCCAATCTGCGTTTCCACAAACTGGGCCTCCTCTCGGCTAGACACCACCACCGAGACATCATCCGCATAGGCCACCACCTTCACTGCCAAATCTGAGCCACTGCAAGGCTCCACCGGGACCCCCCTCAGACGCCCGCAGTCAAGCCTCTTCACAAAGGGATCTACCGCAAAGACGTAGAGAAGGGGACTCAGCGGGCAACCCTGCCTGACACCAGAGTCCACAGGAAAGCAGGGACCCTTCCAACCATTGACAAGAGGGAAGCTCTCCGCCCCTCTGTACAAAACTTCGAGCCAATTTACAAATTGGTCAGGCAGGCCGTATTTTCTCAGGAGAAGCCAGAGATACTCATGGCTCACCCGGTCAAAAGCCTTCGCCTGATCCAATGCCAGCAGATACCGCCCATCTCCCGTTGCCCTGCACCTTTCCACGGCCTCCCGGACGCTCAGGACAGCACTAAATGTACTACGGCCAGGAACTGCACAGTGCTGGGAGACTGACAGTAACTCGTCAGCGACAGCCGACATACGTGAAAATAATATCTTCGCCAGTATCTTCCTATCCGTAGTGAGAAGGGCAATGGGACGCCAATTCTCAATGACGGACGAATCTTTCCCCTTTGACAGGAGGATCAGTGCTGACCTTCTCATCGAGGGAGGCAGCAGGCCGTTGGCCAAACACTCACAGAACACCTCCCTCAGAAGAGGGGCCAAGAGACCCTTAAAGGTTTTATAGAACTCAGCCGTGAGACCATCAGGTCCAGGCGATTTCTTTGGTGACAATGAGTCAATGGCCCGCTCAACCTCAGCGACTGAGATCACATCTGTCAAAGAGTCAGGGAGGTCAGACCCCGCACGGAGCGGAGTCCCATCAAGGAAGTCCCCGACTTTCTCCATATCCAAAGGCTTCTTCTTTAGGAGGTCCGAAAAATGGTCCCTGATGACACCCAGGATCCCTGATTTGGACCGCACCAGTGATCCAGAGGAGTCCCTCAGGCCATGTACGACCTTCGAACTCACCGCCTCACCACAGTTCTTGTAAGGATCAGGGGAGGAAAACTTCCCGTAATCCCTCTCAAGGACCAGGGAGGCGAGACGGTCATACTGACACTCCCTCATCTGAAGCTTCAGATCGGATATCTGCTCCTGAGGGCCCCCAAAGGAGATCAGGTTGTCTAAACGCCTGCGCAACCTCTGGTAGGCCAGGTACTTGGAACTCGCCCGGTACCTAGAGACCCTACGGAAAAAGCCTTCCGACCTTTTCTTCACCACTTCCCACCATTCCTGGCGGGAGCAGCCGCTCTCAAGGAGCGAGGCCTGTTCCGTAAGAAAGGTTCATAGGCTTCCCTGATCTCAGAGTCCTCGAGTAGCGACCCATTCAGTCGCCACAAACCCTTCCCTTTCTGGGGGGTCTCGGCCACATTCAGAGTCACAGTTACCATACAGTGGTCGGAGAACTCCACCGCATGCAGCACAGGAGCCGCAAAGGCAGAGTCCCCCTTCAAAAAAAACCTGTCTAACCTACTCTTACAACTACCTCTGGAGTAAGTGAACCCCGTGTGATTGGGGAGGCGGCAAACGTGCGCATCCACCAATCCGGCTTCCCTCACTATAGTATTCAGAAAAATACTATCATATCCCAGGGGGCCTGAGGCACCTGCCCGATCCTTTGATCTGGTGATCATGTTGAAATCACCTCCAAAGACCACCTGCTGGGACGTAAAAAGATAAGGCTTGACTGCCGTAAGGAGGCTCTTCCTGTCCCTCTTGGACTGGGGACCGTAGAAATTAATGAGCCGAAGGAATTGCCCCCTCACGACAGCGTCAACCACCAGACACCTACCAGTCTCCACTTCAATTACTCGTCGGCAAGCCACCGGACCAGTCTTAAAAAGGACCGCAACTCCACTGCAGGGCTCGGCCGCAAGAGACCAGAGGGAGGGCCCGCATCTCCACTCCCTCTTTGCCAAATGCACCTCTGCCACCGATGCCAGCCAGGTCTCCTGCAAAAACAAAATGTCAGCCTCAGTCTGGCTGAGAAAAGTGAAGGCCGCAAAACGAGCCGCCACAGAACGAACACTCGCGACATTAATGGTCGCAAGGCGTATTGGAGAGGGTACTGCCATCATTAGAAATTGGATGGTTTACGTTCTCCTCTGTTACCCAAAACCTACAAATCCTCACTCTCATCAGAGTCGGTAAAAAACCAGTAACGGTTGTGGAGGGTAAGGGGGGGATCCCCGTCACCACCCGTCACTGGCACCTTCCTCTTCCGTTTTTTGTTTTTTTCCTTTTTTGTCCATCCCTCCTTCAGGACCTCCCTCCCACCATCATCATCGGAGCGCCCGCTTGAGGCCTCATTCTGGCGTTTCAAGAGGCCCTTGCCGGGACCAGAGGTGTCCATCTGGTCCTGCTCAGCAGGATCAGGAGGGGGACGAGAAGGACCAGGGACAGGGGAAGAAACAGGCATGGGAAGGGAGGGGGATGAGAGGGGAGGGGCAGGAAGGACAGGGACAGACAAAGGAGGGGGAGAAGGGGAAGGAAGGGGCGGGGGCGGGGCAGGGGAGGGCAGATGAACAGGGGGAGGGACCCCAGGGCCACTCTTCCCAGGTGGTTTTGGGGGACCCATAGGGGCTGTCTTAACCCCAGGACCCCTAGAGGCCCTAGGTGCTGGCACCGGGGGGACCGTCCTACCGACACTAGGTGCAGCTGGAGCTGCTACATCCCCTTGCCTACGCCTGTTTGCCCTCTGCCTCTGTGGACGAGGGGCAGGGCCAGGGGGGCCCGACTGAGCCCCGCTTGGACCTGCGGGACCAGTGGCTGGCACCGACCCCCCCCTCCTCCTGCCCCCCAGCTTGACCAGGACCACATCCCTCTGACCCATACCCACGGAAGGCCTTCGGGCACCGGCTAAAGGGGTGACCCAGTTCCCCACACAGGTTGCAAACAATCAACCTGCAGGTGTCAGGCGAGTGCCCGAAGCCATTGCACCTCACGCAGCGTGGCATGGTACAATCTGCGCTGAGGTGCGCCGGGCTGCCGCACTTAAAGCAGCGCCGAGGCTGGCCAGTGTAAAACACCAAGATCCTGTCCCTGCCAATGAAGGCACTGCCAGGGACATGCATGACACTGTTGCCCTGCCTCTTCAGGCGGATCTTGGCTGTCCACGCCCCGGTCCAAACCCCACGCTCGTCCAACACTTTCTTAAGTGGACTCTGCAGCTGCCCGTACCGCCCGAGCCAGGTCATTATATCCTCGGGCGGCAAAGACTCGTTCCTCACGAGTACTGTCAGGGTCTTCACCTCCTCTTGGCGGGACAGAGGGACGACCCTTACACTCTTCCAGGGGTCTGACTTCTTCACAATCTCATAGATGGTCAGAAACATTCTCCATCGAGACCGAAGAGACAAAACTCCCTGGAGTTTGTGGGGTGAATTACGGCAAAGAGATCAGAAACCTTGAACCTCAATGCCAACACCCAATCGATTATCTGTCCTCTGGTAGGGCACTGCCCTGCCCCTTCCCACTTTAACTGGACCACGTTACGTCTCCTTCTCTCTGGACCCCCTGTACCCCTTGACCAAGCACCACCGCCCTGCGCCTGGTCTGCCGGGGGGGCCCGAAAATTCTGGGCCCCCGAACCGACCATACAGGGGGGCCAGAGGGACACTGGCACCAGCCACTTGGGCGAAGGACCTCCCTTCCTTCAGGGCTGTCAGAAGGCCCGCCTCCTGTGGCTGGTCAAGCAGTAAACCTGGGGCAGGAAGGGAACCTCCCACAGGCATGGTATCACCCACAGACGTCCCCTCCCCTCCCTCCACCACACTATGGGGTTGAGAACCCCCAACCTGCCTCCCCTCCTTCCTCCTTACAACTTGGGGTGGAGACACACCTGGGGCACCCCCCAAGTTGTCCCAATCTGCTGGGACAGCATCAACTTCTCCACCACCCTCCTCCTCCATAGCAGACCGGCCCTCAGCACACCCCTGAGAGCCTTCCATCATCCTTATAAAGGACAGAGCCGGGCACTCTTCCTGCAGCACCTCCATCCGGCTCTCTCCCCACCCCACAGAACGTTGGCCTGCGGGCAATCCCTCCCCAGACCCTTCCACCACTTCCTGCACTGGCGGCGGACCGGAGGTTGCACTGGACGTAGGCCGGAAGTGGCCTGAAACCGCCGCCAGCGGCACCTCCGACAAGCCCGCCCCTCCCGGCTCCTCCCCCAACTCGCGGGAAACGCCCGCCCCGGCTCCGGCGTCATCTACCACGGCCGGGACACTCAGAGCCTGTGGATCACTAGCTCCCTGAGCCGATCCATCCTCACCCTCCTCCTCCATCCCGTCAACCCCTACTGCCTCCTCCCCCATAGCCGCATCTTTACCCGCCACCATCAGAGTCTCTTCAGAGAATCCTGCACGTGTCTCCCCCTCCCCCATGGCGTGCACAGGTGCGGCGGCCGCCATCTTGGCAGGTCCGCCCTGCACCTCTTGCTGGGCACACTTCGGGTTCACAGGGGGTTTGCACTGATCAGTCCCGGCAGTCCCTTTTGGCTTCTTATCAGCCTCCACCACCGCACCTTCCACCTGAGCCATCTGGATGCTGACTGGGGCCTTTATCCTGGCAATAGCCAGCGGCTTCAGCAGCACCACTGGTGTTAAAGCTGCCCTACTCCCTCCAACCAAACCTGTCTCTTGTGAGACTGGATCATCGGGTGCCCTACCCGGATCCACCTGTGCCCCTGTCACAGGTACAGGCTGGGTGACAACAGGGATCCGGGGACCCTCCTCAGCCTCACATACAGGGATCTCACCTGGTTGGGGAGCTACACCACCGCTGGCCTGCATTGCCTCCACCGCCGGCTCCAACACCGGCTCCTCTTCACCCCTCTCTCCCTGCAGGGTCTGCGGGGAAGGACCTCCCCGCCTAACAGCCTGGGTTTCCTCCTGGCTGGCCCTTCGGATCTCCCGGCGCACTTCCAGGCAGAAGCCTCTCTCCCCAACGCCGCGCTCACACAGACCATCCACGAGGTCCCAGTCCTCCGCGCACTGCGCCTTCAGGAGCTCAATTGCTTCCTTAAACTCCTTTCTCTTAGAACTGTTGGTCTTGTCCCTCCTGTTGCGAAGGTCTGACAGGACCTCCATTTTCCTGCAAAATGCAGCAGCAGCCTTCTGTATCAAGCCCTTCACCTTGCTTCTCCTCTTCCTCGTTCTGGAGGGATCCTCTCCTGGCTGGGCCCGGGTCCAGTCAGAGATAGTGAACTGCGTCCCCAGGAACAATCTCTCATCCCTGGACAGGTCTTTCAATCCAGGGATGGTCTGGACGCTTCCAGGCCGGGCTGACTGCCCCTAGCCTGGGCTGGAGGAGGCCATCACTCCCCCTCTTGCTCTCCGCTCTCTGGATCTCTGGGCGCTCCAACAGCACGCGACCTACTCCTTCCAACGCTGGAGCTGGAAGTTTTTTTTTTATTATAAACAGCTACCAGATACAAAATACATATATAAACCAAAAAAACAGACCATACTGGTAATAGACAAACATAATGAATCAAACTTAAACTCCTCGACTGGGTAAATAAAGCAGGCCCAAGGGACCTGCACATAAGATTATGCCAGACTAGCAAAACACCTGCTGGCCTCACCCAAAAACTGGGGAAGCCACTGCAGAACTAAGTCATAGCTTTAAATAGAGAAAATAAACATAACATACTAAGAATAAAAACATAATAAACTAAAACAGTATTAACTTAGAACCCCTGATAAAAACGGGCTCAACAAGCCTGTATTCACAGACCGGCATACCTTTCTCCTACTGACCACACCTATAACTCGGGGGCCACTGCAGGAAAAAGGATCATGGCCAACTTACACTAACTTATTATTAACAATATTAAAACATGACACAACACACTATACGCCACACCGTTTCTAAAGGTTGAGAACGTATAGACCAGGTTTATCTGCAGCCTTACATCAAAAATACTTTAAGAAACAAAAACTAAGGTGGGGTGGAAAGGACAGAAAGGACCACCACCCTGCAAGGGAGAGAGCCTGGCTCAAGGAGGCTGGAAGTTAAAACCCCTCCATAAACGGGCACTCCTTACCGCCCCGACTCTCTCTCTTTCCAGATTCCTCACCTTCACCAGCTCCCGAAAAATATCACCCACCACCTCATGCACAGACAGGATTTTGCCCCTAGTGGACACCAAACACCTAGCGTGCCAAGTGTAATAGAGGACAACTGTACTAGCTAGAAACAGTGACGACAACTCAAAACCCCTGTGGACTCTGAAGTTACCGTATACCCTCTCAGAAACGGACAGGGCCGAGAGGCGGGGATAGCCAATGGCATCCTCCACTCCCCTCAGAACCTCCAGGTTGAAGGGGCACTGGACCAAAAAATGGTCCATGGTCTCCAGTACCCCCCCACAATCCTGACGAGGACAGTCTCTGTCATCCAGGTTCCGGTATTTTAGGTTTGCACGGACGTAAAGGCGTCCATGGAACGCCCTCCATGCAAGATCCCAAAATTTAGGTGGAATTCTCGGGGAATTCAAGAGGGCTAGCCCCTCCCCGAGGACTCTCTCCGGACAGTCCCTCAAAGCCAGTGGCTTCAAAATATCCAAGGCCATGACCCTTGAGTGCAGCTCACGCCGACCCATAGAGCCCACCTCAAGGGCAGTTATCCGCCACTGTCTCAGCACCTTCAATGCCTGTGGGACATAGGATGGGAGATACCCATGCGATCTACGCAGATCACCCGGCCGCCCCCCATCCTCCCACTCACTCAGGAACAGCAAGAGCCAGCCCTTGCACGAACGCTCCCACAGTGAAGGCACGTCCACAAAGATGGACTGGAGGTTGAACTTTACAAAGACGACGGTGAAAAACACCACCGGATTGACCATGTCCAACCCCCCATGCCTCCGCTGCCGGTACGTGACCTCCCTTTTAATCAAATTCAGTCTGTTTCCCCACAAAAGCAGGAAAAACAGACTCAAGATTCGAGCATAGAGAGATGCTGGCAACAGACAGACGTAGCTGACATAGAGAAATTCAGGCAGCAAGTATGTTTTGATCAGGCTTACCCTTTCTCTCAGCGTGAGCTTCAAGCCTTTCCAGGCATGCACTTTCCGAGACGCACCAACCAACCTGCTCTCCCAGTTTAGCTTGGGATAATCTTCCGGGCTGAAAAAGATGCCTAAAATTTTGATTTTTGGCTGGGGCACCGGGAAAACGTCCGGAAGGGCAAACTGCTCGCCCTCCCTTCCCAACCAGAGAAACTCACTCTTCTCCCAGTTGACCAGCGAACCCGATGCCTCGGAGTAGCCTCCAATCTGTGTTTCCACAAATTGGGCCTCCTCTCGGCTAGACACCACCACCGAGACATCATCCGCATAGGCCACCACCTTCACTGCCAAATCTGAGCCACTGCAAGGCTCCACCGGGACCCCCCTCAGACGCCCGCAGTCAAGCCTCTTCACAAAGGGATCTACCGCAAAGACGTAGAGAAGGGGACTCAGCGGGCAACCCTGCCTGACACCAGAGTCCACAGGAAAGCAGGGACCCATCCAACCATTGACAAGGGGGAAGCTCTCAGCCCCCCTGTACAAAACCTCAAGCCAATTTACAAATTGGTCAGGCAGGCCGTATTTTCTCAGAAGAAGCCAGAGATACTCATGGCTCACCCGATCAAAAGCCTTCGCCTGATCCAATGCCAGCAGATACCGCCCATCTCCCGTTGCCCTGCACCTTTCCACGGCCTCCCGGACGCTCAGGACAGCACTAAATGTGCTACGGCCAGGAACTGCGCAGTGCTGGGAGACTGACAGTAACTCGTCAGCGGCAGCTGACATACGCGAAAATAATATCTTCGCCAGTATCTTCCTATCCGTAGTGAGAAGGGCAATGGGCCGCCAATTCTCAATGACGGACGAATCTTTCCCCTTTGACAGGAGGATCAGAGCTGACCTTCTCATCGAGGGAGGCAGCAGGCCGTTGGCCAAACACTCACAGAACACCTCCCTCAGAAGAGGGGCCAAGAGACCCTTAAAGGTTTTATAAAACTCAGCCGTGAAACCATCAGGCCCAGGCGATTTCTTTGGTGACAATGAGTCAATGGCCTGCTCAACCTCAGCGACTGAAATCTCGTCTGTCAAAGAGTCAGGGAGGTCAGACCCCGCACGGAGCGGAGTCCCATCAAGGAAGTCCCTGACTTTCTCCATATCTAAAGGCTTCTTCTTTAGGAGGTCCGAAAAATGGTCCCTGATGACACCCAGGATCCCTGATTTGGACCGCACCAGTGATCCAGAGGAGTCCCTCAGGCCATGTACGACCTTCGAATTCACCGCCTCACCACAGTTCTTGTAAGGATCCGGGGAGGAGAACTTCCCGTAATCCCTCTCAAGGACCAGGGAGGCGAGACGGTCATACTGACACTCCCTCATCTGAAGCTTCAGATCGGATATCTGCTCCTGAGGGCCCCCAAAGGAAATCAGGTCGTCTAAACGCCTACGCAACCTCTGGTAGGCCAGGTACTTAGAACTTGCCCGGTACCTAGAGACCCTACGGAAAAAGCCCTCCGACCTTTTCTTCACTACTTCCCACCATTCCTGGCGGGAGCAGCCGCTCTCAAGGAGCGAGGCCTGTTCCACAAGAAAGGTCTCATAGGCTTCCCTGACTTCAGAGTCCTCGAGTAGCGACCCATTCAGTCACCACAACCCCTTCCCTTTCTGGGGGGTCTTGGCAACATTCAGAGTCACAGATACCATACAGTGATCGGAGAACTCCACCACATGCAGCACAGGAGCCGCAAAGGCAGAGTCCCCCTTCAAAAAAAACCTATCTAACCTACTCTTACAACTACCTCTGGAGTAAGTGAACCCCGTGTGATTGGGGAGACGACAAACGTGCGCATCCACCAATCTGGCTTCCCTCACTATAGTATTCAGAAAAATACTATCATATCCCAGGGGGCCTGAGGCACCTGCCCGATCCTTTGATCTGGTGATCATATTGAAATCACCGCCAAAGACCACCTGCTGGGACGTAAAAAGGTAAGGCTTGACCGCCGTAAGGAGGCTCTTCCTGTCCCTCTTGGACTGGGGACCGTAAAAGTTGTACATGTAACATATGAGCCGAAGGAATTGCCCCCTCACGACAGCGTCCACCACCAGACACCTACCAGTCTCCACTTCAATTACTCGTCGGCAAGCCACCGGACCAGTCTTAAAAAGGACCGCAACTCCACTGCAGGGCTCGGCCGCAAGAGACCAGAGGGAGGGCCCACACCTCCACTCCCTCTTTGCCAAATGCACCTCTGCCACCGATGCCAGCCAGGTCTCTTGCAAAAACAAAATGTCAGCCTCAATCTGGCTGAGAAAAGTGAAGGCCGCAAAGCGAGCCGCCACAGAACGGACACTTGCAACATTAATAGTCGCAAGGCGTATTGGAGAGGGTACTGCCATCATTAGTAATTGGATGGTTTACATTCTCCTCTGTTTCCCAACATCCTACAAATCCTCACTTTCCTCTGAATCAGAGAAAAACCAGCAGCGGTTGTGGAGAGTAAGAGGGGGATCCCCACCACCTCCCGCTACTGGTACCTTCCTTTTTCTTTTCTTTTTGTTGGACTTCTTTTTAGTCCACCCCTCTTCCAGGACCTCCTCCCCACCACCGTCCTCAGAGTGCCCGCTTGAGGCCTCCTTCGGACGCTTATAAAGGCCCTTCCCAGGACCGGAGGTGTCCATCTGGTCCTGATCAACAGGACCAGGCAAGGAACAAGAGGGACCAGGGGCAGGGGGGGGAGCAACGGGCAGGGGAAGGGAAGGGGACAAGGGAGGAGGGGCAGGGGGGACAGAGACAGACAAAGGAAGAGGAGGGGAAGGGGGGGTGGGGACGGGACAGGGGAAGACAAATGGGCAGGGGGAGGGACCCTAGGACCACTCCTCCCAGATGGCTTTGGGGGACCCATAGTTTTTGATTGGGCACCACTTGGAGCAGGCTTGCCCCCAGGACCCTTAGAGGCCCTGGGCGCAGGCACCGGGGGAACCGGCCCACCACCACTAGGTGCAGACGGAGCCGCAGCATCCCCCTGCCTACGCCTGCTTGCCCTCTGCCTCTGTGGGAGAGGGTCAGATGGACCTGACCGAGCCTCAGAACCCGTAGGACCAGCAGCTGGCCCTGACCCCCCATTCCCCTGACCCCCCATTCCCCTGACCCCCCATTCCCCTGACCCCCAGCTTGACCAGACCCAAACTCTTCTGACCCATACCCTCGGAAGGCCTTCGGGCACCGGCTGAAGGGGTGACCCAGTTCCCCACACAGGTTGCACACGATCAACCTGCGGGTGTCTGGCGAGTGCCCGAAGCCATTGCACCTCACGCAGCGTGGCATGGTACAATCTGCGCTGAGGTGCGCCGGGCTGCCGCACTTAAAGCAGCGCCGAGGCTGGCCAGGGTAAAACACCAAGATCCTGTCCCTGCCAATGAAAGCACTGCCAGGGACATGCGAGACGCTGTTACCTTGCCTTTTCAGGCGGATCTTGGCTGTCCACGCCCCGGTCCAAACCCCACGCTCGTCCAGGACTTTCCTTAGTGGACTCTGCAGCTGCCCGTACCGCCCGAGCCAGGTCATTATATCCTCAGGCGGCAAAGACTCATTTCTCACGAGTACTGTCAGGGTTTTCACCTCCTCTTGGCGGGACAGAGGGACCACCCTAATGCTCTTCCAGGGATCCGTTTTCCTCAAAATCTCGTAGATAGTAAGGAACAGTTCCATCGTCACCGCGGAGACAAAACTGATGTCAAATTCCCTGGAGTTTGTGGGATGTATGACAGCAAAGAGATCCGAAACTTTGAACCTCGCTGCCAACAACCAATCAATAATCTGTCCTCTGGTGGGGCACTGCCCTGCCCCCTCCCATTTCAGCTGGACCACATTACGTCTCCTTCTCTCCGGACCCCCTGTACCTCTTGACCAGGCACCGCTGTCCTGCGCCTGATCTGCCGGAGGAGCCCGGAAATTCCGTGCCCCAAACCGAGCATACAGGGGGGCCAGAGGGACACTGGCACCAGCCACCTGGGCGAAGGACCTCCCTTCCTTCAGGGCCGTCAGAAGACCCGCCTCCTGTGGCTGGTCAAGCAGAACACTTGGGGCCGGGGGAAGACCCTCCACAGGACCACCATTCCCCGAAGCCCCGCCCACCACCTTATCCACCACACACTGGGGTTGAGAACCCCCCACTTGCCTCCCCTCCTTCCTCCTCACAACCTGGGGCGGAGGTACATCTGGGGCACCCCCCAAGATGGCCACCAGCTGACTGTCCTGCAAGTTGTCCCAATCCGCTGGGATAGTGACAGCAGCATCACCCCCCACCTCCATACCTTCCTGACCAGCATCAGGCTCCTGAGAGCCTTCCAACATTTTAATAAAATTGAGTGCTGGAGACTCCTCCCGCAGCACCCCCATCTTGCTCTCCCCCCAGTCAGCTGAGCGCTGACCTGCGGGTAACTCTTCCACAGACCCATCCCCCACAACACTCCCCACCTCCCGACCTGGCGGCAAACCGGAAGTAGCGGGGGACACAGGCCGGAAGTGATCCGGAACCACCTCCAGCGGCTCCTCCCCCACCTCGCGGGCAACGCCCGCCTCGGCTCCGACGCCATTAGCCTCTGGCGGGACACAGGAAGCCTGTGGATCATCTTCTCCTGCATCCTGCAGAGGAAGCGATCCGACCTCACCCTCTGTACTATCCCCCTCTACCACCACCACCTCAACAGCTGAACCGGGAACCACTACCAGAGTCTTATCGGTAAGTCCTGCACATGTTTTCCCCTCCCCCATGGCGTGTGTCTGTGCAGCGGCCGCCATCTTGGCTGGTCCGTCCTGCACAACCGGGACACACACAGGGCTCACCGGGGCACATTGGGAGATCACAGTCCCAGGTTCCACAGCAGCCAGAGTCTCATCTGTACAGGTCTTCGGGGTGCTGGTCAGCAGTGGTGATAATACAACCACGGGCTTTCTTATCACTGCCCTGCTTCCTCCAGCCGCACCAACCTCCTGCTGCACTGCTTCCTCGGGTGCCCTACCCAGCTCTACCTGTTCCCCAGCCTTAGCTTCAGGCTGGGCTGACACAGGGAGCCGGGGACCCTCCACAGTTTCACCAGCAGGGGCCGTGCCTGGCTGAGAAGCCTCCGCACTGCCTCCGGTCTCCATCGCACCCTCCACCTCCAGTTCCTCTGGATCCGGCTCCCTCCTTCCTGCCTCCGCCTGTGAGGCTTGCAGGGAAGACTGACCCCCACGTCTAGCCGCCTGGGTACCCTCCTGGCTGGCTCTTCGAATCTCCCTCCTCACCTCCAAGCAGAAGCCTCTCTCACCTACTCCGCGCTCGCACAGGCCGTCAATTAAGTCCCACTCCTGGGCAAACTGGGCCTTCAGCAGCTCAATGGCCTCACGAAATTCCCTTCGTCTTGAGCTGTTCGAGCGGTCCCTCCGGTTCCGCAGATCAGAAAGGCCTCCATCTTCCTGCAGAAGGCAACAGCAGCCTTCTGCACCAAGCCCTTCACCTTGGCTCGTCTTTCGGGTCCTTGAGGGATCCTCTCCTGGCTGAGCCCGGGTCCAGTCAGATAGTATGGACTGGGTTCCCAGGAACAGCCTCTCTTCCCTAGATAGATCCCGCAGACCAGGGATGGTCTGGACGTCTCCAGGCCGGGCCAGCTGCCCCGGTCCTGGGCTGGAGGAGGCCATCACTCCCCCTCACTCTCTCCACGCTCTGGTTCTCTGCAGAGCACCAGCAGCCACAACCTTCTCCTTCCAACGCTGGAGCTGGAAATTTTTGTTTATTTTTTAAACAGCTACCAAAATTAAACATTTGTACATAACAGAAAAACAAAACA
>NC_133335.1:85722508-85727505 GCF_042186555.1 Aquarana catesbeiana | reverse complement strand
GCTCTCCGCCCCTCTGTATAATATCTCTAGCCAGTTTACAAATTGATCAGGCAGGCCGTACTTCCTCAGCAGAAGCCATAGGTACTCATGGCTTACCCGGTCAAAAGCCTTTGCCTGATCTAATGCCAGCAGATACCGTCCGTCCCCCGTTGCTCTGCACCGCTCCACGGCCTCCCGGACGTTCAGGACAGCACTAAATGTGCTACGGCCAGGGACCGCACAGTGCTGAGAGGCAGACAGCAACTTGTCAGCCACCGCTGACATACGTGAAAACAGTATCCTTGCCAGGATCTTCCTATCTGTATTGAGAAGGGCGATGGGCCGCCAATTCTCTATGACAGACGGATCCTTACCCTTTGACAGAAGAATCAGTGCCGACTTTCTCATAGAAGGAGGCAGCAAGCCAGTTGCCAAACATTCAACAAACACCTCCTTCAAATGAGGGGCCAAAGGACCCTTAAAAGTTTTGTAAAACTCAGCCGTGAGCCCATCGGGTCCCGGCGACTTTTTTGATGACAAAGAGTCAATGGCCTGCTCTACTTCAGCAACTGTAATCTCTTCCACCAAAGAGCCCGGAAGGTCAGACTCCACACAAAGTGGGGTCTCATCAAGGAAACCCCTGACTTTCTCCATATCTAAAGGCTTCTTCTTTTTAGGATGTCTGCAAAACGGTCTCTGACAATTCTCAGAATCCCCGGCCTGGACCGGACCAGAGATCCCCGAGAATCCTTCAGGCCGTGTATGATCTTCGAACTCATGGCCTCACCACAGCTCTTGTAAGGATCTGGGGAGGAAAACTTCCCATAATCCCTCTCAAGGACCAGGGAGGCCAGACGATCATACTGACACTCCTTCATCCGAAGCTTCAGATCAGATATCTGTTCCCGAGGGCCACCAGAGGACACCAGGTGGTCCAGCTGCCTACGCAGCCTCTGATAGGCCAGGTATTTAGACACTGTCCTGTACTTTGAAGCCCTGCGGAAAAAGCCCTCCGACCTCTTCTTCACTACCTCCCACCATTCCTGGCGGGAGCAGCCGCTCTCAAGGAGCGAGGCCTGATCCGACAAAAAGGCTTCAAAGGTGTCCCTGATTTCAGAGTCCTCAAGCAGCGACCCATTCAGTCACCACAGACCCTGCCCTTTCTGAGGGGTTTCGGCCACATTCAGGGCCACAGATACCATACAGTGATCGGAGAACTCCACCGCATGCAGCACAGGTGCCGCAAAGATGGAGTCCCCCTTCAAAAAAAACCTATCTAACCTACTCTTACAACTGCCTCGGGTATATGTGAAACCAGTGAGGTTGGGAGAATGGCGAACGTGCGCATCCACCAACCCGGCTTCCCTTACTATACTATTGAGGAAAATACTATCATATCCCAGGGGGCCAGAGGCACCTGCCCGATCCTTTGATCTGGTGACCATGTTGAAGTCACCTCCAAAGACCACCTGCTGGGACGTAAAAAGATAAGGCTTAACCGCTGTGAGAAGGTTCTTCCTATCCGTCTTGGTCTGAGGACCATAAAAATTGATCAGACGGAGGAATAGCCCCCTCACAACGGCGTCTACCACCAGACATCTACCAATCTCCACTTCAATCACTCGTCGGCAGGCCACCGAACCAGTCTTCAAAAAGGACCTCTACTCCACTGCAGGGCTCAGCCGCAAGAGACCAGAGAGAGGGCCCACATCTCCACTCTCTCTTTGCTAGATGCATCTCTGCCACCGATGCCAGCCAGGTCTCTTGCAAAAATAAAATATCAGCATCAACTTGGCTGAAAAAAGTGAAGGCTGCAAAACGAGCCGCCACAGAACGCACACTGGCAACGTTAATGGTTGCCAGGCGTATTGGAGAGGGTACCGCCATCCTTAATGATTGAAGGGTTGCGTCTTCCTCTGTTCATAACCTTCCTATCTAGGGATCCACGTCAACCTCGGAGTCCGAGGAAGGATACCCTAATTCTGACCCCATAGCCAGGGGAGAATACCTGTTACCCCTGACTATCGAACTCGTGCTGGGCTGGGGAATGACAACATCACTCCCCCCAGACAGCTTTTTTTTTAGTTTACTCTTTTTCTTTCTCTTCATCCATCCTTCGCCCTGAGGAGCCTCCCTACCCTCCTCCTCAGACTGCCCACTTGAGACAGCCTTAGGCCTCTTCTGAGGCCCTCTTATGGGCACTGAGGTGTCCATGGACACCGGATCCTGACAGGATTCAGGAACGGAACCAGGATTGGATGGGGAAAGAGACCGGGAGCTAGGCCGAGAAAGGACTACAGGGGGGAGGAACAGGTGAACGGGAAGGGGGAGGAGGAGGGGGAACAGTGGGTCTCCTGATGGTACCAGGAGATTTTCTAGACTCAGCTCTGTCTACACCAGAAGCCTCTGTCCCCCTAGGGGCTGACCTGGAAGCACCTGGCTCCCCACTAGTACCAGCACTAGGTCTATCTCCGGAACCACCCTGTCTGCGCCTCCCAGACTGCTGTCTCTGGGGTAACGGGACTTCCTGTCCCCGACCCCCAGAACCCCCGAAGGACCCTGCCCAGTCCCCGAATGGGCCCCAGGGCCCGGGTCACCACCATCAGTCGCGCCCCCCCTATACGCCTTAGGGCAGCGGCTGAATGGGTGGCCCATCTCCCCACACAGGTTACAGCAAATTAACCTGCAGGTCTCCGGGGCATGCCCGAAACCGTTGCAACGGATGCACCTCTGAATTTGTGCAATCCGCGCTCAAGTGCGTTGGACTACCGCACTTAAAGCAACGGCGAGGTTGGCCGGGGTAGAAGACCAGGATCCGATCTCTGCCTATGAAAGCGCTCCCCGGGATGTGCGCCATGGTGTTATCAAGGCGCTTGAGACGAATCCTGGTCGACCAAGCCCCAGTCCAAATCCCACGCTTGTCCAGGGACTTCCTCAAGGGACCTTGCAGTTCACCGTACCTTCTCAGCCATGTTGTTATGTCCTCTCATTCCGAACAAGAATGGTGAGGACTTTAACCTCCTCTTGCCGGGACAAGGGGACCACCCTGATACTCTTCCACGGGTCCAGCCTCCTGACCATGTTGTACTGGGTCAGGAACAGCTCCATTAGGACACTGGACATAAAGCTAATGTCGAATTCCTTCGACCCTGTCGGGTGGATCACGGCGAACAGGTCAGCGACTTTGAAGTTCAAAGCGAACAGCCAGTCAATGACCTGCCCCCTAGTTGGACACTGACCCGCACCCTCCCACCTGAGTTGCACCACGTTACGGCGCTTTCTCTCTGGACCCCCTGTACCCCTGGACCACGGGCTTGCCCCCTGCAGATGCTCCGCAGGAGGGGCCCGAAAGTTCTGGGCGCCAAACTGGCCGTACAGGGGGCCCAGAGGAACACTTGCCCCCGCAACCTGAGCAAAGGACTTGCCCTGTTTAAGCGCAGACAGCAGGTTCACCTCCTGCGATTCCCCAATCAGTCTTGTTGGACCAGGGGCAGGAGCTTCATTACCCGCAGCCCCCCTAGAAACAGGAGTCCCCGCAGAGACACCACCCACCACCCCACTCCCTGTAGAATCCCTCCCCTGGACCTCCTTCCTTCTTACCACAAGAGGGGACCCTCCGCCCCTTGACCACCACTCAATAACTCTCCCAACTGGCTTCCTGCCAGGCTGTCCCAGTCAGCAGCCCAACCTGGATCAGCCACCTCCGTGTATGCGCCCACCGAATCCACCATAGGTTGGCTTGACACAGACCCCCCCTGCGAGCCCTCCAGCTGCCGAATATAATCAAGTGCTGGGCACTCATCCCGCAACACCCCCATTTCCGTCTCACCCCATGCCGGACCTTGGGCCGCACACACTTCTCCCGAAGATGACACTCCTTCCATCACTTCCGGGATACCTCCGTCACCCACTTCCGCCCGGCCGGGAGAGGAACCGGAAGTGCCAGGAACCTCCGGCCGGGAGCAAGCCGGCCGACCTCCGCCCACTTCCAGGGTCACTGGAGCACGCCGCCCCCCCCCCCACCCGGACGCCCTCCAAACTTTTGGTACATACAGGCGGCTGGGTTTCCAAGCTGAGTGAGGTCCGCACCTCACCGTCCATTACTCCAGGTGGTTGATCCACCTGACTGACCGCCACCATTACCCCATCTGAGCCAACAAGGAAACCCGCCACCCCCGCACCATCCGCACTAGAATCAGCGGTATTGGCTGACGCAGCAGCCCTCCAAGACGGGCTCAGGTCTCTGCTGGAAACAGCTGCTGGTGACTCTCCCTCACCCTTAGTATCCACGGCAGGGGTCACTGAAACAGATGACGCCCCACCGCTCACAGGGCTCACCGGGATCTGCACCTCAGCACCAGCTACTTTACAATCCTTTCCCTCCACCTCCACCACCTCACCCCTGAGTCCCGCCAAAGTCACACTCTTTGGGAGTTCTTTGAGCACGACCCGGGGCCTCAACTGCTGCCCCTCCCCGCTCGGCATGGCTGCCGTCTGGGACCCGCCTGCTTCACCGGGCTCCCTCCCCGGTCCTGCATCCACACCAGCCTCTCTCACAGGCTGGCTTTCCTGGGCAGGTACCCGGGGGCCCTCCACAGTATCAGGCCCCATAGGGCTCGCACATACCTCCTGGGGTTTCACTCCTCCGGCCTCCACCGCTCTTGCGTCCACTTCCGGTTCAGGAGCTGCCACCTCCATTCCCAGGGACGAGCCGACCTGCTGCTGTCTCCGCCTCGTAGATTGTCTCCCTTCCTCCAGGGCTTGACACATCTCTCGCTTCACCTTGACCAGAAAGGCCTGTTCTTCCCGGCCTCTCTCACACAGTCCTGCCAACAAATTCCACAGCTCTCCACAGATTTTAGGGCCTCAATGGCTTCCCTGAACTCTCCTCTATTCAGGCTGCTCACCTTGTCCCTCCTGTTCCGCAGACCGATGAGATAGGCCATCTTCATACGGTAAGCGTTTGCAGCTTTCTGGATAAGGCCTTTGACTTTGGCCCGACGCCTCTGCAGCTTCAC